>NW_024082349.1:0-4188 GCF_003009895.1 Hyaena hyaena | reverse complement strand
TTTGCTCATTTTAGCCACTCTGACTGGCGTGAGGTGGTATCTCAGTGTGGTTTTGATTTGTATTTCCCTGATGAGGAGGGATGCTGAGCATCGTTTCATGTGTCTGTTGGCCATCTGGATGTCCTCTTTGGAGAAGTGTCTGTTCATATCTTCTGCCCATTTCTTCATTGGTTTGTTTGTTTTTCGGATGTGGAGTTTGGTGAGTTCCTTATAGATTTTGGATATTAACCCTTTATCTGATATGTCATTTGCAACTATCTTTTCCCATTCCGTTGGTTGCCTATTAGTTTTGTGGGTTGTTTCCTTTGCTGTGCAGATACAGCACCTTTAATAGTTTTCTGAGAGAGAGTGTGGAAGAGGTTAACTTTCTACTCCTTACATATCTTGAAATGACTCTAATCTCCCTGATATTTGATCCCCAGTGTGGCTCTATGCAGACTTTCAGGCTAGAAATCACTTCCACCGGAATCTGAATGTGTTGGTCTATTGTATTTATGCTCTTGATGTTACCCTTTAGAGGGCACATGCATTTGTTTTTTATCATTATTTTGTGCGATGTTTTAGTTGTTAGCATTGTTTTGTTTAGTTTTTATCTTCTCTTGAAGAATATAGGATTTCTTCCTTATCTCGAGTATTTCATAATTTTGCACTGATACACATTTTTGTGTATTTTAGAATATTTAACAATGGTTAGGAAGGGAGGAGTATATTGATTATGCTGGTAATCTGTTTATTCATTGCAACCCAAAAACCATATCCTTTAATTTAAGAAAATATTCTAATTCTATTCTCTTTGATGATTTTCTCTACCTTGTTTTTTTTCTCTTCCTAGAACTCTGAATAGTCTACTAATGAGTCTCTTGAAATAATCCTTTAATATTTTAGCTTTTTATTTCTTTTATTTACCATTTTATATGTTTGTTCTTATTTCTGATAGATTTCAACAACTTTACTTCTTATTTCTTTTTTTAATTTTTTTATATTTTTTATTTATTTCTAGGAGAGAGAAACAGCGTGAGCAGGGGAGGGTCAGAGAGAGGGAGATACAGACTCTGAAATAGGCTCCAGGCTCTGAGCTGACAGTCAGCACAGAGCCCGACACGGGGCTCGAACCCGTGAACCGCGAGATCATGACCTAAGTGAAAGTCAGACACTTAACCGACTAAGCCACCCAGGCACCCCTTTACTTCTTATTTCTAATGCCAAAACTATTTTTTATTCTTTTGTGCGTGTGTGGTTTTTAGACTCTGTTTTGATTTTGAGGGTGAAAATTATAATTTTATTAATTATCATTGTTGACTTGCTTTGAAGCTTTTCTTACGTTGCAATTTTAATTACATTATTTCAGTCTTTTTTCCCCATTTTTAATGTTTTTATTTATTTTTGAGAGAGAGAGGACAGACAGATTATGAATGGGACACTGGCAGAGACAGATGGAGACACAGAATTTGAAGCAGGCTCCAGGCTCTGAGCTATCAGCAAAGAATCCAATGCAAGGCTTGAACTCATGAGCCATGAGATCATGACCTGAGCTGAAGTCGGATGCTTAACCGACTGAACCACCCAGGTGCCCCTTCAATTTTTAAAACATATCTGCATGTTGCTTTGGTTATCCCTTCCTGTTTTAATTTTCAGTCACGTATCTGGGGATCCTAAGTAGTCCATTCATGTCGCACACTGAACTCACTGTAAAGTCTATGAGGAAGGGCAAAAATTGTCAGTGGACTCTAATGGATGATCGTCTTGGTCCAATGTGCTTCATTCATGAATTCTCAAGTGCTAGCATGATACATATATTATCTCTGGGACTGTTTTGTTTTCTGTTTAGGATTCTAATTTTCTTCTAGGTATGACTGGAATGGGGATAGAGGTGCATACCCTGGATGGATGGGCTCTGGAGTACTTAGATATAAGGGCTGGGAGATTTTCCTGGTCAGAACCCTGGTTTTCAGGGGAATGTTTTATCTTAAGTCCTCAGTCCTATCTTTGTCTTTTATGTTGGCTGAGGTTTCCACGTGCAGGTACTCACTGGTTCAATTTCTTTTATATAGTGGCTTCTAATCTGGAGGAAAGAACATGAAGGAAGAAGTGACCTTGCTGTATGAGGCAAAAAAGAACCCCTGGGTTTAAATGTCTCTGAGTATAATTTTTTTAATTTATTTTTTTATTTATTTCTAGGAGAGAGAGAGAGAGAGAGACAGCATGAGCAGGGGAGGGTCAGAGAGAGAGGGAGACGCAGACTCTGAAACAGGCTCCAGGCTCCGAGACGGCAGTCAGCACAGAGCCCGACGCGGGGCTCGAACCCACGAACCGCGAGATCATGACCTAAGCGAAAGTCGGTCGCCTAACCGACTAAGCCACCCAGGCGCCCCTCTGAGTATAATTTTTTACTATATTTTTATTGTTAGTTCCACCTCTCAAACCTCCATGTCTACCTTCCATGGGTCCTATTACACCAGTCCTGAGCTTCTCCATTGTCTTGTAGCAAATCAGATCTAATGCTGTGTTTTTCTCTGTGAGTTACTAGTAACATATACATTCTGCTCAACTAGCATCAGTGGTTTTATGTACAAATTAGTAGTAAAACTCAAGAGACATGGTAAGCTTTATTTGATTTCACATTTAGTCAATTGGTAGGAAACTACAGTAAAAGCAGCACAATATAATGAAGAACTCGTGACTCCTGGGTGCACCTTCAGATGTACTGAAATTATACTTTGAAATTATTCTGATGAACTTTGGTGTAGAAGAAAAATGAGAGATGAGCCTGAGTAGTATTGACCAACTCAGCTCAGGGAAACCATCAATTATCAAATCTCTTCAACTTTTAGGTATAGTTTAATCACCTATCCACGTATCTCCTCCAGATTTATGTGGTTAGTTGCCATTTACTAGTGTGAGTACGTCCATGGGTTATTAAATACAAGTTATTAAGTTAAAAAAATCATCAGCCAATTATGGATGCTTTGTTTGGAACATAACAACTTCAGCAAAATGCTTATCCATCCTACTTTGTTATTCCTATAATTTTTAATTTTTTTAAATTTAATATTTTATTAACTTATTAATTTTTTATTCTCAAATTGGTTAGCATACAGCATAGGATGAAAAACTTAACAGATGAACATAGAGGAAGGGAAGGAAAAATAAGATAAAAAGAGACAGGGAGGCAAACCATAAAAGACCCTTATTCCTACAAATTTTTAAAATTAGAGTTGCTAATTTAAGTAACTAACATTTTTCAGGCAACTGTGAGGTAAAAGAAAATAATACTGAGCAGCTTTAATGTTTTTATTGGACAAACCATTCATCCACTTTCCTATCATTAAAGAAAAATGTTCACATCTGTTATCTCCTTTTCTCTTACCCTAGACTTGTTGATCTTTCGCCTTCATAGCGTTCTTTCATTCTCCTTCTTGTTTTTGAGCATAATGATTTAGGGAGGCTTGCACATGCTTTTAACCTACCATGTGTAACCAGAATTTCCCAAGATTCAATAGCTTTTGATCACATCATAGGAAAAAAAGCCAGCATTGAAGAGAAAAAGGTGAATCCAATAAAACTTCCCAAATTAGAGAACATAGAAATAGAAACCAAGGTAAAATAGAAAGCAAGGATAATTATGATTTAACACTTGCTCGTTTCTGCTAAACAAAGCATATGAAGAAAAGCAACATTCTGACAGGAATTTTAAAACAGTGTAAATCCAGAAAATAGCTCCATCCCAATTCTCATTATGAAATAAGTCAAATACGCTAAGGACTTGCTTGTTTTTAATATGATTCTTCCTCAGATCTCTTGAAAGACATAATGGGGCATTTGTAAATTCCTTTTCACAGATAATGATAATGAGGTAATAAAAGGAGCTGGTTACAAATTAATTCAAGATATTGTTGTAAATTTAGTCCTTATTTTCCTGTAACAGCACATGCATACTCATTGGCATGTTGTAGTTTTAAGAAAACTTTAAGGTTGGAGAGAGGGCAAGATGGCGGAGAAGTAAGGAGCTCCGTACTTGCACTCGCACCCATACATCACACAGAAAAGATCTGAAGACATTGGAAACCTTACAAAACCTGAGAGATTGGGAGAAAAAAGACGCAGAATCCACTGAGAGAGCCTTCTAACGTGAGTGCGAACCGGGGAAGATAAAATCAGGCCGGGATCGGAGACTCCAGGGTGGGAGGC